>NW_022987552.1:1542821-1587821 GCF_902827165.1 Trematomus bernacchii
GTTTTTGAACTCTCGTTTGACTCCACACACACACAGCTGTGAAACAGGAAGTGAAGATCGTTGACGCAGCAACGCTAACCCAAGAAGTGACATTTCCTCTGAAAATTAAAACCAAACGTTTCCTCAGCAAGCGACAAAAGAGCCAACCAGGGAAAGTAGGGGTTAACGAAAACACCTAAACAACCACGGACTACATGACCAGTCCCAAAGAAAATAAAGAAATGAATGCGGCGACGAACAAATCCATCAGTGAACGTTTAGAGAAAGTGAAGTCAGGAGTTTGAAATAAAGGAGAATCGTCGCGTTCGCCTCGTTGTGGTCATGCTCTGCAAAACTGGCAACCTGTTTGCTGCAAAGGGTGCAGAGTGTGTGTGTGTGTGTGTGTGTGTGTGTGTGTGTGTGTGTGTGTGTGTGTGTGTGTTGTGTGTGTGTGTGTGTGTGTGTGTGTGTGTGTGTGTGTGTGGTGTGTTGTGTGTGTGTGTGTGTGTGTGTGTGTGTGTGTGTGTGTGTGTGTGTGTGTGTGTGTGTGTGTGTGTGTGTGTGTGTGTGTGTGCAGTAAACACAGGTGTCTTGTTCGGTAAAAACCAGTAGATGTTGAGAGATAAAGTGAAGATGAAATGTTCTGACGTGAGAGACGAGAATCTGCCCTGACGTTACCCTGAGAAAAAGTTCATATGAACTCAGCGTCCAATCAGATTACAGAATAACGACATCCATGTATATAGGAGGTTAATGTGTGCATGTTAATGGTCTGCAAAGGCTAAAATATGGGGACATCACTACAGAACACTCGCGCTTCCATTTGTGTTTAAATACATAATCTTTACTGTAGTTGTTGTTGAATGCGTTCCTTTGTTTTGATTAAAATCGGTCAAATTTCACGGAAAGAAAGCTCTGTCTTTTGGTTAGTATAAGGCCCGGTCAAACTCTAAACTCTCGTCTATTTTGGCAAGAAATTGTAGGAATGTTTGGGTTTGTGGGACAAAAATAGCATTTCCCCAATCAATCAGAGATCAGACGCTTCAATTAAAGATACCGTCGTAGCTTCCTTCCTTTGTTTCCATCGAGTCACTAGACGTCTTATCTTTCAATATATTTGTGTTACTTGCCGTGTTGATGCTGTGCTACTCCCGTTTAATCAAAATACACACATTCAAAGAAAATATACCTTTACAACTGATATGGTCTTTCTTTTACTCTGTGTCGGCTAATATAAGTTAACGGTTAAACACTGTGCTTTGACAGACAGGTCGCCCATCTCTGAAGAGGCTGGTGCCATGGGAAATGTAGTCTTTTCAACTTCCTTGACTACAGAGGTCCAGATTAGGTGATACTATTTGGCCTTTTTGTTTTCCCTTTACGTACGCACCACGACACAAAGTCAAATTCCTCGTACGTATCAACCTACCTACATTTTTAGATAATATTGTTGCATAAAGCAGTGGATTAAAAGTACATCATTACCTCTGAACTCTAGTCGGGTTGAAGTACAAAGTAGCATACAATGGAAATACTCAAATAAAAAACAACAGCCTGGCTCTAACCCTTAAAAGCTGCAGTTCAGAAGAAGAAGAGAGGGATACTTGTACACTATGTTCGATTATAACTAGGGATGCTCCGATCGGCCGATACCGATCGAGTGGGCGGGGCCTATGGGGATCCTCCATTTAAAGTGATGTTTAAAACTCAGTTAATGCTCATTCACTGGAGCTTCCACAAACAACAACCAACATCATTATTACATTCAAGTGAAGTTCATTATTCAAGTTTACATTAACTGCTCACTGATCCAGTAATGAGTGACCCGACAGTGACAACTAGTTTAGCTTGTTCCAGAGGTAGATAAAATAGCTAAGTGTGTTAGGTCTAACTCTTAGTGTGTGTTCTGTTCCGCTCACCGGTCACAGCGGGTGGAGCTGCAGGATTTCTGCTTCACACACGTTGCATACTGCAATTTTATTGTCTTTTTCGGACACCTTAAAATACATGCGCAATGCTCTCGCAATCGGCATTTTTAGAGAGCACCGATCGATCGGCAGAGAGTGAGTATCGGCCGATATCGATCCCGATCAATCGGAGCATCCCTAATATAATAAATCCTAAGGATGTGGTTGTTTAAAGGTGTCTTTTGTGCTGTATTTGGGTCAGTGGTGGAATTTTGTTAGCCCCATTGGGAGGTGTAACAAATGGGGACTCGTCCAAGATTGAATGTCCATGAGGTAAATGTGTATTTGTCTGTATCTAGTGGCCGTTTTTTTGCTTCGTAGAGATTTATTTTGTGAATTAATGTGTGGTTGTTGCTGTTTGTTTAGTTAGGAATTTGATTTGATGAGCACCCTGACTAGTTAGTCACCGGCAGGTTTGAAGATCTTGCCACTTTTTTGGTGTTAACCCTGAGTGAGGTCCCGATTACGTGACAATATTTGGCCTTTTTTTACAAAAACAACAGACTAACACGTACCTTTTTATCCACGATGGAGCAGACGAGCTCTCGCACGGCGCTCAGTGATTGGTCGGCGGGGTCAAAGGTCACGCTCTCTCTCGTGAGTCCGATCTGAAGCAGGAAGGAAATGCCGTGGATGGACGAGCCTCGGGAGACGGAGGGACTGCGAGCTGATTGGCTGCTGTTAGAGTGCTGTGTGCAGAGCGTAGTGGGAGGACTGGGAGAGGGCGAGGGTGTGGGGGGGGCGGTGGGATGAGGGAAGAGCCGCAGGGAAGCTAACGGCGGCGCTAACGGCGGCGGAGGAGGGAAGTTATCCGTCGACATTTCTTTGTGTGTCTCTTCTGCTATCTGTGACGACATCCAGGTGGGAGGAAGGAGTCGCAGGTGAACGACATCCAACAAAAAAAGTGATGGTTTTTGTTCGTCAAACGAGAGATTTTAGTTCACATTTCCCACAGATAGAATCCAGAAAGAAGCATCTCTGAGGTACAAAGAAAGCAGGAAATCCATGGAGTTAAAGCTCAGGATCCTCAGAGAGTCAACTTTAAGAAGTTTTAGATCCTCAGGGCTCCTACTGGGAGACACTGCCGTTTCTCTTCTCTGGTTTCACTGGAAGCATCTGTTGGGGATAAAAGACAGAAGAGTTAATAGTTATCAATCGTAATTTGATCGGCTAGTGCATAACATAATGAAAAATATCTGAAAAAAGACATTATTGTGGTGCCGCGGAGACATGGCACATTTATGATGTCAAGAGGCGCGTTCACACCGGAGTACTTTTCCCGTTTAGTTCCGATAGTGCCTGGAATTTTGCATTCACGCCAAAAAGAGAACTTAGTTCCAAGAACTTTTATCCCCATTTCTAGTGCCTGCTAGAGAGGTGGTACTTTCCTGGGGAGAAAAAAGTACCAATTTCGATTGGCTGGGCAAATTGCAAACCACGCCCCGTAAAAAAAAGCCGCCATTGTATTTGCTGGCATTAGCATTATTAGCATTAGCATTAGCCCCGCGCACTAACGGAGAGAGAATAACTTATGGCAACACAAAAAAAAACATGGGAGCGGTGGAGATGAGGAGGTGTTGGTGTTCTGGCGATTTACTCTGAAGTTGTTTGTGGCCTGCCAGTAAACCCAAAGCAGAAGAAGAAGAAGTGACGTCAGCGGATTCATTTGCGTAATCTTCCCTCAGGGAACCTATTCCGGTGTGAACGCGATCTGGACTTAGGTCCATGGGGGTACTAAGTGCTTGGCACTAAGTACGGCAAAGTACTTGGTGTGAAAGCGGCTATTCTATACACTGAAAGAGGCCCTATTACTGTACGTTTTGAGGGGAATTATCTCTCCTGTAGGGTGTTCTATATAATAGGTTTTAGTGCATGTAAATGGTCTGCAAAGGCTAAAATAACAAAGTTCCGGAACACGGTGACATCACTACGGAACACTCACGCTCCTATTGGCTAGCGCTCAGACACATTGTACGTGATAGGCTAAGGAAGTGGGACATCTCTAAGCAGGTTGACCAATCACAACAGAGCCGGCCAGCTAACCAATCAGAGCAGACTGGGCTCTGGTTTCAGACAGAGGGTGAAAAGAGGTGCTGCAGCACAGACAGTATGAGAACAATAAAGAGCTTTTTGAACATTAAAGCATGGAGACATGTCCCAGTAGAGACACTACATATTAGGGATGCTCCGATCGATCGGCCGCTGATCGATATCGGCCGATACTCACTCTCTGCCGATCGATCGGTGCTCTCTAAAAATGCCGATCGCGAGAGCCGATCACATGACGTAAAATACATGACACTTTTCTCTGTGCGCGGCAAAACAAGCTCGCCAAAATGGCTTCACCGGTCTGGCAGTATTTTAAGGTGTCCGAAAAAGACAGTAAAATAGCGGCCGGTATGCAACGTGTGTGAAGCAGAAATCCTGCAGCTCCACCCGCTGTGACGGACCGGTGAGCGGAGCAACACACACTAAGAGTTAGACCTAACACACTTAGCTATTTGATCTACCTCTGGAACTAGCTAAACTAGTTATACATATATTTATTCTTCACTCTCGGGTCACTCATTACTGGATCAGTGAGCTGCATGAGACGATACTCACAGGCTGTCAGGAGAGGGAGAGAGGGGGAGAGGAAGAGAGAGAGAGAGAGAGAGAGAGGGGGAGAGAGGGGGAGAGAGAGGGGGAGAGAGGAAAAGAGAGTGCTTCCTCTCATTTCTCCCGTGTTATTCTCCAAAGTTAATGTAAACTTGAATAATGTACTTCATCTGAATGTAATAATGATGTTGGTTGTTGTTTGTGGAAGCTCCAGTGAATGAGCATTAACTGAGTTTTAAACATCACTTTAAATGGAAGATCCCCATAGGCCCCGCCCACTCGATCGGATCGGCATACTGATTCCGGCGATCGGAGCATCCCTACTAAATATGAACCTGAGAATGAGCAGCATAGGGCCCCTTTAAGTATTTGTATAGATATATATATAGTAGGGCTGTCAAGTTAACGCGTTAATAACGCGTTAACGCAAAAAAAAATTAACGCCACTAATTATTTTAACGCGATTAACGCATGTGTATTTTTTGTCCTCGGCCGCCGTAGTTTCAGAGCGCATCGAGTTTAAAATACCATCGACAAGCTGATGCTGACAGCCCCGCTCCTGCTGCCCGCTTGTGGCAGACCACACTTCCACGCTCACCGGCAGGCCCGGACTGGCCATCGGGAGGACCGGGAGGGTGTGTGTATGCGTGGCGCGAGCGAAGCACACCTTACGTGTTGTTGTTAGCATCTGGTGCTAGCTAGCTGAGCTAACGGATATAAGGAGCTGTTTCAATGAAAACAGAGGAGCGACATTTCGCCGACAACTGCGCTGAGCACTTGACTTTATGCAGGTAGCCAGACAGCACACTCAGCACGGATAGTGCCGCAACACAGCTCATACACACAGGCATATATGCCTTGAGCTGCACATAGCTCCAACGATCACACACACACACACACACACACACACACACACACACACACACACACACACACACACACACACACACACACACACACACACACACACACACACACACACACACACACACACACCACACACACACACACACACACACACACACACACACACACACACACACACACACACACACACACACACACACACACACACACACACACACACACACACACACAGTATTATTGTATGAGAGGTTCTAGGTTGAATTGAGGCGAATATTTGTAATGTTCAGGTTGTTGTGTTTAATATTCATGAGAATATTTGTCATTGTTCAAATGATAATAAACAAACATATAAAGCATATTTGTCCACTCATATGTTGATAAGAGTATTAAAAACTTGAAAAATATCCCTCTAAGGTACATTTAGAACAGATAAAAAATGTGCGATTAATTTGCGATTAATCGCGATTAACTATTTTAATCGACTGACAGCCCTAATATATAGATTAAGAAGTCATTTGTTACATGTATCAAGCCTGAGCTACTTAAAGTATAAACAAGTACTCATTGTGCAGAAAATGTGTGTTTAATTATATTTATGTGACATTTTCTAGATAGTATTGTAGCATCAAGTAGCATTTTACTTATTTAAATAATATGACTCTTGTGACATGAAGAGTCAGTCCACTAGTTAAATGTTTAAAGATGCATTTTGATGTAGTACAAAGTAGCATCAAATGGAAATATTTAATTAAAGTACAAGTACCTCAAAAGGTTACTTACGTAGTGTACATGTACTTAGTTAATTCCCACTTCTGAATGTGACTTTTTAACCTCGAAAAAAATCTGTATAGAGTTCAAGTTTCTCCATGTTGCTCAATTGTGTTATAGGGGACACAACAGAACAGATGCAACACAAAAACATAATTATAACAACAATAATCTAATTTATTTTACACATCTGTAGACAGTGGTGGAAAGTACATTTACTCAAGTATTGTAATTAAGTACACATTCTCTACTTGAGTATTTCCATTTAATACAAATGTATACTTCACTCCACTACTATTTCTTTGGTAAAATGTATTTTGTAGTAACTTTATCAATTCAGTTTTTGACACACAACACTAAGGGAAAGCTTTTAAAAAAAATTATTTCACAATATTTCAAAAATATTTTTGGAGTTTTTTCTGAAATTAGTACTTTTACTCCTAATACTTTAAGTACACTTTTCCTAATACTTTTACTTACATTCTCGATGCAGTACTTTTACTTGAAATGTAGTATTTTTGACACGGTTTTAGTACTTTTACTCAAGAATCGGAGTACTTTTCTCTATGTCTGTAGGTCATATCTGAGTGAGCACATCTGGATTTGAAATCCTAACCAGATGTGTGTAACAGTATAAAGTGCAAATAGAAAGTTTGTTTTTAAGGCACTTACAAGGTTTAATATAAAATAAGTTAAAGCTCCGTTACCTCTGAGAACAGGGCGGCTTTTCCGCTTCCATCTGCGGGCAAACCGAGGAGAAATGCTCGGTAAAGTAATCCAGCTGGTGCCGCTGAAAGGCTGAAATGAAACCAACAAAACCCAGATAAAGTCCGCTGTTGTGTTCGCTACACCGGGTCTGAGAGTGTGGAGAAAAGCAGGTTGAATTATAATAAGATGTTCTCTGGTTGTGTCGCTTCTATCCAAACTTTCCCCCCGGAGAAACCGAGAGATCCTGACCGAGCAGGAGCAGCTTCAGGCGGATCTGATGATCAGAGAGAGACGGGGAGCAGAGAGAAGTACCAGGAGGAGGTCTCACTCTGATGGATATTCTGGAGACCGAGTTTTTTAAACAAAACCGAACAAGCGAGAGGGAAAAGGTCAAGGACAACATTTAATTATTAACAGAGGTGGGAAGCAGTGGCGTAACAAGGTTGTGATTGGCCCCGGTGCAAATACTGTTTTGCCCCCCCCCCCCATCGCCCCATCGCCCCAAACATAAGCCACGCTGATGCGCTCACACACACGGACATACACAACCACTCAGAAGCGCCACATGTATAGGCTATCAACAACAGCTTGCCCTGGCCTCAGACCACCACAGCCTGACAACGGCACAGCGAACTAAGAAGAGAATTACACCTGTTTCCTTGATGTTTGTCTCTGGGGAATGGGCCGGTAGGCCTACATAGACCGGTTGCTATAATATAGCTTTTGATCTTGGCGTCGGGGGTCTCAATAGCGCCATAGAGTCCCCTATCGGGTGGGGCCCTTGGGGGAACTGTTGGACCACCGCCGGGCACAGCCAAATCCAGCCTCTCCTCCTGGCTGGCTGGAGAAGAAGGTTGCACAGCCACAGCCACGGATACAGCTTCACTTGTGGAGCTAGATGGCAATGATGGTGGTGAGCTATCGTTAGCCTCCGGCTCCGGCTGCCGCTGCACGTCAACATTGCTAACGTTAGCGCTCGATTTCGAGGACGATGTATGACAAAAAAAACGGTCTAATTTTGTCAGTTCAGCTGTTACATCTCCTTGTTCTCTCTTGTCCTTTCTCTTTTGAGCGCTGCTCTTGTGCTTTGGTTTGCTGTCCATTATAGATGCAAGCTATTACATTTTTTATAATGCTACAGTACAGTACAGGTTGATTAAACGGTTCGCTCGTCACGCAAGGTATCACATGACATGAAAGGGAGCAAGGTCATTGGACAGACAAATTACAAATTAATTTAGGTTGCTTGGTTACTTTGAAGACTGCGTGAACCGGTCAATGCCATTGGGGCCCCAAAAAATATATATTAAAAAAGAATATTATGCAGCTGCACCACAAGTACAAGATCTGAATACTTCTACTTTTACTCAAGTACAAGATCTGAGTACTTCTACTTTTACTCAAGTACAAGATCTGAGTACTTCTACTTTTACTCAAGATCTGAGTCTCTCTCTCTCTAGGTCGTCCTCAGACGAGCCCTCCACTTCATGGTTGGCTTTACTATGCTGATTAAGGACTGGGGGGCGCAACTCCTCTCAGTCCTGGTTTTAGTTCAGAGTGTCCTTCTCCTAGATGGGTTGCCTTCCATGGCTATGAGCCCATAGCTGGGACAGTCGGTAGCACTTGGTCTTTCCGGGACTTGAACTGGTGACCTTCCAGTTGCCAAGCCAAGTCCCTATGGACTTCGCCACCACCGCTGCAAACTCTACTCTACTCTACTTTTACTCAAGTACAAGATCTACAGTCTAATAGTAATCTGTGTTAATCTGACTCTTGTTATACCTCAGAGTGATTCATCCTTCATTGTCTGCAGTTTATAGAAGATCTTTGCCACGTCTCTGCCGCTGAATGTAATGACTCTGTGGCGCCATCTGCTGGTGGAAATACTGCATTACACTACAGTGTGGCAACTACCACACTGTAGAACATACCCTGTTATAAGTATAAGGAAGGCATTTAAAAATGTTACTTACATGTGAAAAAAATGTACTTTTAATATACTATATATCATTACAATATTATCACTCATGCATTTAAGTAAAATAATAATTTCAATGTTCTTTTTTAGTTGAGTTATAAATAATTGTAACCTATTAACTACTTATTCATATGGTTTGATAGAAATGTGTTAATTTGTATCAATATATAATACAAAATATAATAATAATAATAATAATAATAATAATAATAATAATAATAATAATAATAATAATAATAAAATTATATTAATATTGTAATACTACTAATAATAAAAATAAAAATAAAAATAAAAATAAAAATAAAAATAATAAAAATAAAATACTAATAAAAAAATATTAAAAAAAGTATACAATAATAATAATAATAAAATAAATAAATAAATAAATAATAATAATAATTCACAAAGTGCACTACGTGGTGGAAGCAGAATTTAAACACTTCAGGACTTAAGTGAGGCAAACAAAATCAAGGTGTTTAATAAAAATAATACAAAAATAGAAAACATTAAAATAGAAAACAATACTATGACATGAAAAATAATATTAAGAATATTAATAAGATAACGATATTTGTGCAGCTTTAATAACACCTTTCATAAACACACACATATCAATATTATATATATATATTATTATATATTAGTACAGTGCCTGAGTGAATGGATGTAAATCACATTAAAGTGAAATATATAAGAGTCACTTGGTGTTTGTTTTGATTGTAATAGCGTTCATGTTGTCTTTGTTGTTGTTGTTGTTGTTGTGAAAGCGTCCTCAGGCTCTGCAGCGCCCCCTGCAGCCCGGCTGTGATGAGCGACCTCCTGAAGCAACAGGAGGTTACAAAGTTTCCACTTCCTGTACGTCGGCGCCGCAAGAGCCGGGTCGTTCAGAATCTGATCCAGAGTCTGCAGCTCACTCTGTTTCGCCTGAAGGACGCAGAGAAGTAGAAATATCATTCGTGGAAAGTACATTTACAACGGTAAGATGTTGACGTATATTTACTTTACTTAAAGGTCCCCTATTATCCTCTTCTTCATCAATATATTATAGGTCTCAGATATATCCAGAACCTGTCTCTGATTGGCTGAAACACCAAACAGATCATTGCAGCATTACCCATAATCCCCTCTGTTTCAGCCCTGTTTCCAATAGGTGCTCTCGGAGGAGATTCAGGTGATAAGGGGGGGGGGGGGGGTTACCTTGGTTGCTGATTGGCTAATGGTTACACATGTTGATATAGAAGAGACATGAAGAAGAGGGGACACATGTTGATGAAGAAGAGACATGAAGAAGAGGGGACACATGTTGATGAAGAAGAGACATGAAGAAGAGGGGACACATGTTGATGTAGAAGAGACGTGAAGAAGAGGGGACACATGTTGATGTAGAAGAGACATGAAGAAGAGGGGACACATGCTGATGTAGAAGAGACATGAAGAAGAGGGGACACATGTTGATGTAGAAGAGACATGAAGAAGAGGGGACACATGTTGATGTAGAAGAGACATGAAGAAGAGGGGACACATGTTGATGTAGAAGAGACATGAAGAAGAGGGGACACATGTTGATGTAGAAGAGACATGAAGAAGAGGGGACACATGTTGATGTAGAAGAGACATGAAGAAGAGGGGACACATGTTGATGTAGAAGAGACATGAAGAAGAGGGGACACATGTTGATGTAGAAGAGACATGAAGAAGAGGGGACACATGGTGATGTAGAAGAGACATGAAGAAGAGGGGACACATGTTGATGAAGAAGAGACATGAAGAAGAGGGGACACATGGTGATGAAGAAGAGACATGAAGAAGAGGGGACACATGGTGATGTAGAAGAGACATGGAGAAGAGGGGACACATGTTGATGTAGAAGAGACATGAAGAAGAGGGGACACATGTTGATGTAGAAGAGACATGAAGAAGTGGATGTTGCATGACAGGGGACCTTTAAAGAGTGATTGTACTCTGCAGTGTTTCTGTAACTCACCTTCATCGTGCTGCTGAGGATCCTCAGGAGGTGAAGCTCTTCGTTGATCTTGTCGTCGGGACAGCGGCGGATGAACGAGGCTCTGAAGTCTTTCTGAGACGACTGACCAATGGGAGAGAGGCGTGCGGCCTGCAGGCGTTGGTAGAGCAACTCCATCTCGTCAGGAGGAGGATCTGCAGGAGACAGACCTTTTGGTACTTTAAAGTGGACCTATCATGCTATATTATAATAATATAGTGTAGGACCATACCTATATAAGGCATATTTATACTTTTGTTTTTTTAAAAATACCAAACAGATCATGCATTTTAGCCATGCCTCATTTTGCTTAATTTGAAATTTTTTAGATCTGTTTTTAGCAAGGGCAGATTCAGGCCCCGCTCACACGGGACCGTTTGCGTTTATGCACAGTATGCGTATTCAAAAAAGTCTTCCGTTCACATGCATTTGTTTCATTTAACGTGTCTGTTCAAACGAGGCCGCTGGAAACGCTGTAGTACATATGCTGGGACTGTAAGTGGCGCTGTAACTTCCGCCAAAATACACCAAAAGCCGCGAAGAAGAGCAGCCCGAGCAGCCCCGCTGCAATGTTGCCATGGCTACCCTTCTGTTTAAGCCCCGAAACTGAAACTGAAACTGAAAGAAACTGAAGCACGTCTCCGTGGAGAGGACGGCTCAGAAAGAGAGAGATATTCTCTACAAACACCGGGTGAGATCCTCCTTTGTCAATATAATGGATCAATGCATGAAATCTGACTCTGTTTATTTTGTTTAAGGAGTATATTGGGCGTTAACAATTCTGGTTTGCCTTTTATAATATTATTTCATTCAAGAACCCCTTGTGCGTTTAATTAACACAGCTATTTTTGATAGTTGATACAGCAGTGAGCAGGAGAGGTGGGGAGAGGCGGGGCTATCGTTATTTTTTCAGGAAATATTCGTATCGAGGTGATTACACGGACTCGGTTGACCCCCCAGAGCGTTTCGTTTGCAAATCTATCCACCTTGGGACCCGTTATTGTTTGTGGGGTCAGTTTCTATCGGCCTCGTGTAAATCATAGGGCTATACGCACGCGAAACTATGCAGATACAAGCAGTTTTCTCCTCGTGTAAACGGCGCCTCAGTGAGAACAGCACCATCTACAGGCCTGGCATATGTACTACAGCGTCTCCAGCGCTTTCGAACGGCAATGGTCGTGGCTGTCTCCTCCTGATTGGTGGAGTTGGCCCAATAGCCGTAGCGCCACCGTCCTGACGTCAGGACAGTGTTCAAATCTGGATCAGTTTTTATCAGATCCGTTGCAGCCCCTTTTTTAGAGATTTGGGTATGGAGGAAAATAGAGAGGGTTGTGTTTTCTGACACTTGGTGAGTTCCCTGGAACACCGGGGACACATATTCATGTAGAAAAGACGTACAAAAGTGCATTTTGCATGATAGGTCCCCTTTAAGTAAAGGATTGAGGTAGATCATTTGTTTATATATCATTTGTAAGTCAATCATATTTTTGTTTATCGATTTGATACTGCTGAAGTTTGTACAGTATCATAATTCACTTGTTTCATTTCATTATTATTTTTTATTGTTTTACACGTTCTAAATAAATCTAATCAAATTAAATCAAATGCAACAGAACCAGAGATTATTGTATTTTCTATTAAACACGTTCTTCTTCTCTGTACATTAGTGATGGAAGAAGTGTTCAGATGTTTTAGTGAAGTAAAAGTACTTATACTAAACTGAGAGAAGACTTTAGCGCAGTGTTTCTCAAACTTTTTCAAACCAAGGACCACCTAACTCCACAAATATCCCAAATCACATCGTTTTTCTAGAACAGATTACAAATCGCCTGAAGATGGTACAAACAAGTGGCAACATGCGTGATGAAGGTGTTGCGCTGGGCTATATCATGCAATCGAAAGTGAAACTTAAGCTCGCTCCATTGCGGAGATATTCCCGCGAGAGTGCGGAAAACTCTAATAAATTAATTAATTTCAAATGTGAAATTGTACCAATATACTCATGGACCACTAGGGGGCGCTCGCGGACCACACTTTGAGAAACACTGCTTTAGGTGATGTTCCTGCTTTTATGACGTTATGAAAGTTAAAGTATGGAATGTATAATAACAATTATAATAATAATAATAATATTAATAATAATAATAATAATAATAATAATAATAATAATAATAATAATAATAATAATAATAATAAATATAAATAATTATAATTCTTTTTTAAATAGAATAATAATAAATAATTATAATAGCCAAAAAAAACAAAAACAATTACAAGAATAAAAATCTAATAATCATATTAAAAAACGAATTAAACTAATATTAATAATAATAAAAAAACTAGTAATAATAAAAACAAACTACTACTACCAATAATAATAATAATAATAATAATAATAATAATAATAATAATTACTAATAAATGCCTCGAATAAAAAATAGGAAATAAAATGTAAACAATTATTTATAACTATTAGAAATATGATTGAACCGTACACCCCAGCACGTGCACTCCGCTCTGCATCGGTCAAACGGCTCACTGCACCCGCACTGCGAGGGGGACCCAAGTTCCCATCAGCAGAAACACGTGGGTTTGCTATCCTGGCTCCAAAATGGTGGAATGAGCTCCCCATTGACATCAGGACAGCAGAAAGCTTACACATCTTCCAGAGCAGACTGAAGACTCATCTCTTTCGACTCCACTTCGAGCGATAGAATTCCTAACAAAGCACTGATATACTAACAAAGGACTGGCTTATCTAAAGCCAGTTGAGTAGCACTTGAAATGTTTAGGCTCTATGAAACCTGATGTACTTATATGATTCTGTTTTCTTCAAGTTTGTATCTTGTTGGTCAAATGCACTTATTGTAAGTCGCTTTGGATAAAAGCGTCAGCTAACTGTAATGTAATGCAATGTAATGTAATGTAATGTAATGTAATGTAATGTAATGTAATTAAATGTAATGTAATGTAATGTAATGTAATGTAATGTAATGTAATGTAATGTAATGTAATTAAATGTAATGTAATGTTGTATACTTTTTGTATTATTATTATTATTTAATGTCCAGCTTCTATTCTTCTTATTTCTTTTTTAATGATCTGCTTTTCATCGTGGTTATGATGGCATGTATGGAGCGAGTTAAAACAAACTTTAATTACAAAAAAATATTAAAAAATCCAACATTTTTTTCACTCAGCTCCTGAAACACTGGAGGTGTATTTTAACAACAACAAAACAACAACACCTGTAAACAAACAAAAGTGTGTTTACCTGTGACGGCCTCTCCTCCTCCTCCTCCTTCTCCTCCTTCTTCTTCTTCTTCTTCTCTCTCTTCTGGGACGTGCAGCAGAGGGACAGACGCTCCTCCTCGGCCCCCCCCCACTCTTCTTCTACCTCTTCCCTTTCTGCTCAGAGGTCCCTCCTCCTCCTCCTCACCACAGGGGGAGGGAGGAAGGACCTCAGAGGGAGGCGGGACCTCGGAGGGAGGCGGGACCTCAGAGGGAGGCGGGACCTCAAAGATAGGCGGGACCTCAGAGGGAGGCGGGACCTCAGAGGGAGGCGGGACCTCAGAGGGAGGCGGGACCTCGGAGGGAGGCGGGACCTCGGAGGGAGGCGGGACCTCAAAGATAGGCGGGACCTCAGAGGGAGGGAGGACCTCAGAGGGAGGCGGGACCTCAGAGGGAGGCGGGACCTCAGAGGGAGGCGGGACCTCAAAGATAGGCGGGACCTCAGAGGGAGGGAGGACCTCAGAGGGAGGCGGGACCTCAGAGGGAGGCGGGACCTCAGAGGGAGGCGGGACCTCAGAGGGAGGCGGGACCTCAAAGATAGGCGGGACCTCAGAGGGAGGTGGGACCTCAGAGGGAGGCGGGAACTCAGAGGGAGGCGGGACCTCAGAGGGAGGCGGGACCTCAGAGGGAGGCGGGACATCAGAGGGAGGCGGGACCTCTTCTCCCTGAGAGGAGGACACACGGTGGGTTTTAATATAAAATGTAAATGTCTGCAGGAATTACAAATAAATGTTTATATGATTCTCACGTTGTCAGATTCTGCTGCTTCCTGATCGCTGCCCTCACTGTAGCACTCTATACACACACACACACACACACACACACACACACACACACACACACACACACACACACACACACACACACACACACAGTTATATTCCTGTATTCATTCATGATACATGTTATATTTCCTGTATTTCTGACCTTCAGTGTCGATCAGCTCACTCGGCTCAGCTGCTTCTGACAGTTTACTGATCCACCTGAACACACACACACACACACACACACACACACACACACACACACACACACACACACACACACACACACACACACACACACACACACACACACACACACACACACACCTCTTTTAGGACTATTGGAAAACGCTCTCTTCTCCTCACCTTGTTTCCTTCTCTACTTGTTCCCTCTCCTTTCACTTAATTCCTTTCCCTTTCTCTCCTCTCCTAGTCTCCTCTCCTATTCTGTTGTTTATTCTCCTATGCTCTTGTTTCCTCTCCTATTGTCTAGTTTCCTCCTATTTTCTCTCACTCCCTTTCTTCACTCTTTTCTACTCACCTCACTTCCTTCCCTTTACTCTCCTCTCCTCTCCTCTCATTTCCTCCGTCCTCCACTTGTTTCCTTCGTCTGTCTGTTATCACTGACAGCATCACTAAAGCTAAAGCTCTTACAGTAAGTGACTCGGCACGATGACAGTGAAGTTCATTCTAATAATAAAATGTGTTTACAGCAATGACTGGGCATCTTCTCTCGCTGCTCAAAACAAGAAGTGGATAAAAGCTGAGAGATGATACGAGGAAGAAGAGGAAGAAGAGGAAGAAGAGGAAGAAGAGGAAGTGCTCAAAACGATCTTCAGTACAGAGATAACAGAGATAAATAACCACAGAACTGTTTATGTGATCGACATCGAGTCTGCTGTGGAGGTTCGGATCCTAAGAGGGGGATTCACAATCATTTCAATGACCTCTGACCTCTCGCGCTACAAACAACACAGTTCATGGCAGCACATATGAGTTAGAAGTATTAATGCATTGCAACAAGACAACACAAATACATGTTAGAATAGATATTTGTTGGAAGAATTCAAAGTAATGGCTCTGGACAAATGCTACCAGAGTTAAGGAAATAAAGTAACCCAGAGTCAGAGACAGTTTCATCCCTCAGGACATAAGACTAGTAAACACCTGAACTCTGTAAAGAACATCCATCTGTTTGCATCTTGCTAATTATTTATCTAATAATATTCCATGTACTTGTATATAGCCTATTCTTGCACTATTTCTATTCTATTTGTGTTTACTTGCACATCTCCAAACATTCTCCTGTGTTGGGGAATCATTTGCTTAGGTGTTCAACCTTTGACCCAGTTCATCATTTTCTCCTCTCACTGTCTCTTTCCCACGGCATAGGTCTACGGCCTGGGTATTGCTGCTATCTCTCTTAAGGAGGGGCAGCTTGGGTATTGCTGCTATCTCTCTTAAGGGGGAGGAGCTTGGGTATTGCTGCTATCTCTCTTAAGGGGGAGGAGCTTGGGTATTGCTGCTATCTCTCTTAAGGGGGAGGAGCTTGGGTATTGCTGCTATCTCTCTTAAGGGGGAGGAGCTTGGGTATTGCTGCTATCTCTCTTAAGGGGGAGGAGCTTGGGTATTGCTGCTATCTCTCTTAAGGAGGGGCAGCTTGGGTATTGCTGCTATCTCTCTTAAGGGGGAGGAGCTTGGGTATTGCTGCTATCTCTCTTAAGGAGGGGCAGCTTGGGTATTGCTGCTATCTCTCTTAAGGAGGGGCAGCTTGGGTATTGCTGCTATCTCTCTTAAGGAGGGGCAGCTTGGGTATTGCTGCTATCTCTCTTAAGGAGGGGCAGCTTGGGTATTGCTGCTATCTCTCTTAAGGGGGAGGAGCTTGGGTAGTGCTGCTATCTCTCTTAAGGGGGAGGAGCTTGGGCGCATTGTTATTGCCAGTCTATGACAGAGCACAAGCCGCCATGAGGTAGTTTACTGTTCAGGGACGTAGGTTCCCTGGCGCACATTGTTTCCTATGGACGAGAGCTCTAGTTAGATTCAGAGTCCATATTTGTTTAGTCTCGCTGACGAAGAATGTTTATTATTACACTCTGAACTAGTTAAAACCTCGAGCTGCAGAAAGAGTTCTTCAGAATTGGTTTGGCAACCGCTGTGTCAACTCATGACACACCACCTGTCTTGTCAATTCTCCGGCCGTAACTCCAAATAAACCGTCAGTGTTTGCCATCAAAGCTCCAGCTCTCCTCGTGTCTCTCCGAGTCCTGACTCCAATTGCTTCAGAAGTTTCCCCCACATCTTGCACTATTTTATCAGTTTTATTTGTTCGATGTCCTATATATATATATCCATGTTGCTCTGTTGGAGGAGCCTGGGACTTCAGCTGTTCATTGACATATCTACACTGTACGTAATGTGGACAATAAAGCCTTGAATCTAGAATCTTGAATACTCACTTGTTCATGTCTGTGAAGCTCTCTGCAGCGATGAAGATGGTCACAACCAGAGGATGGCTGGCTGTTATGGAACTGAAACACAACACTGTGCGGTTAATATTACAAATACTTCTATATATAATACTTCATTAGTCGACAGGTGAGTTTCACACAGAGAAACAAACATGGCGTACTGTTTCTTCTTGCACTGCTGGGCCTTTTGGATGGTGAAGCCGGGCAGGGAGATGAACCCTTCAGCTTTCTCCGCCTCAAGAGATAAGATAAGAAGTACTGTATTGATACAAATTTGAGACATGTTTGAGGGGAGGAGAGGAGGAACACCTCAGAGAGACACAAATAGGATACAATTCAAAATGTGTTGGTTATATTTTGTATGGATAATCTGAATCTGCAAAGTAACTAAAGTTATCAAAAAAGGCTCGATGTAGTCGAGTAAAAAGGACAATATTTGCGTCTAAACTGAAGAAAATATGACAGAAAGAAGCTTTTCCAGTTTCTGTTTCTCACCATCTTGTTGGAGTACCAGTAGAGCGAGCTCTTCTTCAGGACGAACCAGTACCTCTTCCACCTGGCTCCCAGGAAGCTGCGCGCCTCCTTCCGGCGGAGCAGCCAGCCCTGACAGTCCGTCCGACCCAGGTCTCTCACGGAGACACGCCGTCGGCTCATTGCTGAAGGAGAAACATCACAACATTGTATATATACAATACAAAGGGGCTTTATTGGCATGGCCACATTTTAAATTGCCAAAGCATTCCTCACAAGGCGTTATAACAGAACAAAACAAGAAGAAACACGACACATACATGTCTGCAATACATGTGGAACAGCAAAACACAAAACAAACTGTATATGCCAACAACGTGCAAATAAAAAGTGAAGGAAAGGAAATGAGAGCAAAGGAGAGGAAACGAGGTGAGGAGAGAAAGGGAAAGGAAATTAGCAAAAGGAGAGGAAACAAGTGAAGGAAACAAGGTGAGAAGAGTGTTTTCCAATAACAGAGTGTCTATTCTGTTATATACAGCATAGGATAGGAAACTAGATAGAAGGAGAGGAAACTAGACAATAGGAGAGGAGACTAGGAGAGGAGAGAAAGGGAAAGGAATTAAGTGAAAGGAGAGGGAACAAGTAGAGAAGGAAACAAGGTGAGGAGAAGAGAGCGTTTTCCAATAGTCCTAAAAGAGGTGTGTGTGTGTGTGTGTGTGTGTGTGTGTGTGTGTGTGTGTGTGTGTGTGTGTGTGGTCACTCACTGCTCCTGAGGTTGTGGCAGGTAAAAACGTATTCTGCTATATATAATATCCTGCTTTATATTTTGTTAATGTACATTTGTATTTCCACATGTATTTTTTTAAACTTTTTTTAATGCTATTTTATTTCTATTGAGATGTTTACATTTTGAATTGTTTATTTCTAGTCTTTTAATTTCTCTAATGTACAATGCCTTGTCTTTTTATGCTGCTGCAACGCAAACATTTCCCAAATTGGGATCAATAAAATACTTCTTATCTTAACATGCACCTTATGAGACCTAAAGTCAAACACCACACACTTCCTTCTCAGTCATAACTCAAATTAAAGCACACACACATGAAATGCATGATTTAAAACCACTTATTACAACACACATAAAAAGGAACTTCTAATAGTTAATTCAGCATACTTTGAATGTGTTCATTTGCTGAAACACAACCAGAAATAGACCGAACACGTCGTCACGTGACAAATACTCTTTAACTTTCTCTGGAATGCCATTAAATATATGAATATAAAAAATAAATCCTTACATAAATAAATGAGGCATTAAACTCACCTTCAATAGACAAAAGGAGTTCTCTAGTTGTTTAAAAAACATACTTAAAATTCAATAAAATAATGTTTTTATTGAACTATATTGACTAACTTATATATTACATTACATACATACTATTCACAACATCTTCTTACTTGCTTGTCTATCGGTGTCTAACCATGTTTGTGGCTTTGTTTGTCCATGTATTTAAACATATGTGTGCAAAGAAAAAATGCAAAAAATCATAATTTCTTTGCAGTAAACAACGTCCCAGTTGAGCTTGATGATCATTCCTACATTGCAGTGACATTTAATTCTGGTTTCAGAGACTAAATACCACAAAACCCCCTAAAAACAGTCGTCTTACCTGCAGCAGTGTGTCGTCTCTGCAGCTCAGCAGAGGAGGAAGCTGCCTGTGAGAATGTCTACAGTGAACACAGACACACACAGACACACACCACAAAGACCATATCCCACACACACACACACACACACACACACACACACACACACACACACACACACACACACACACACACTTCCTGTTTCACACATTGAACATGACCCTTCAGTTTCTTAGAGACTCAGCGCAGTCACACTTCCTGTTTGTTGTCTAGAAAACAAAACATTTAATTGTCAGACGTTTGGTTTGAGCTTCTTTCTGCAGTACGGTCTTTTAATCACGTGAGAATTAAGATTACTCAACGCAAAGAAATAAGAAAAGTGTTCTTGAATGTATAAATGAGGGGGCCAATTTGGGTTTTTTCTGAAATACTGCAATCTAAAAGACCATTATCTCATAATCTCTAATAGTTTGACCTTAGTTTGAGAGGGGAATCATTCATATAAGAACAGTTCAATCAGTTTGTCTGATCGATGGAGATACAGTAATGCATTAATGAAATAAGTTCAATGAATGTTCAATAATGTCCTCTAGGTGGTGCCATCACTCTTATCTTTTGAAAAGGCTTCAGACTTGAATGAATGTAATTAAAAAAGGTACGATAAGCTACTTTAAAAACATAATTTCTAGCGTTTTACCAAAAAACAATTGACACACTGTGGATGAACTTTACAGCCAAACAAATACAGCTTCTG
This sequence comes from Trematomus bernacchii, assembly GCF_902827165.1. NCBI lineage: Eukaryota > Metazoa > Chordata > Actinopteri > Perciformes > Nototheniidae > Trematomus > Trematomus bernacchii. The sequence continues at coordinate 1,563,084 of NW_022987552.1, forward strand.
CTCCTGAGTTATATAATGATAAAACCTTGTACACCTTAAATTATAAAGATGTCTTTCCTCATCTGAATTGAGGATGCAGGGGTCTCGGTTTATGCAGGTTTTCAGAATCAAATAAAGTCGACTTCTTTTGGATTTACGTAAAGACAGGCTGGTTTACATGTGACAACAGAGCTTCAAATCTAAACAAAACACAAGCACAACAATTAAAATGAATTATTCAGGACAAAAGACTTGTGGGTGATGGAACCACTTCTCATAGCTCCAAAAAACACTGAGCTTTTTGGCTAAATATGTTCAAGGAAATAAAATGTGTGACACTTAAACACGTTTCTGCAATATGAATAATAAGAAATAATTTACAGAAACACTACTTTGTTGTTAGCTTACAGGTTAATAATACCCACCACATTATTTACTCAATTTCTCTTTAAACATTACTGCACTTTGAGAGCTTTCATCTTCAAAATAAAATTCACTTTATTTTGTATATTTTAGTTACAAAGCACAAGAGGCATCATTTCATACTGCAACTCTGTGAAAAATTCAGATGTACACATGTAGTTTGAAAACCAAAAGAGACTCTTACAAAATATTTTACAGGAAAATCAGATTCTTGATTTGCTGTTATGTTCAGAAACAAAAGTCTAAACCCTGCAGATCCAGCAAAGGACATGCCTCCGTGATATTTACAGCTTCATTACACTCTGATCATCTTATGTACACGCTTTTATATCTCTTGCATAATGTTTTGTTAGTAAAAAACACCTAAGAAACACTCTTTACAAAATGAAATGATCCTGTAGGAGACTTAAGGAGCTCCTTAGATTGTAAACATCAGAGGATCCAAAACGCCGCCCTGAGGAACTCCGTCAAAAGGATTTTCATAAATATACACAAGAGTTCTTCAGAAAACGTCAAGATGAACCACTGAAGTTGTTTAAGGGCAGGAAACCAAACTTAAAATACTTTATATCAGCTATATGCAAATGAAATGACAAATTAATTTAAAGGTCACCTATCATGCAAAATGCACTTTTTTATGTCTTTTATACATAAACATGTGTCCCCGGCAGGGGCGGACTGGGACTACAAATCAGCCCGGGACTCTCGACCGGCCCACTCCGGTAAGTAAATTGTCACCGGGGGGTGGGGGGGGGGTGGTGCTAGTGAGTTATCCGAGCGGCCCACCTCGGTGCCGCAAGTAAATACCGCGAGGAAATTGTCGACGGGGGGGGTGCTAGTGACTTATCCGAGCGGCCCACGTTGTCCGACCGGCCCACTTCAGTACCGGCCCATCGGGATTCGTCCCGAACGTCCCGATGGCCAGTCCGCCCTGGTCCCCGGTGTGTCAGGGAACTCACGCAGCGTCAGGAAATAAAACCCTCTCTCTTTTCCTCCGTACCCAAATCTCTAAAAAAGGGGGAACAACGGAGCTGATCCAGATTTGCTTCCGATATGACGCAATATCTGAACTGTGGACCCACGGCACTATCAGAAACGTTGCTATCAGAAACAATGCCCGACTGTTTTGGACGTAATATGGTCGGTGTTTACATTAGCATCGCTAACACTCAGAGCTAACCTGTACTGGAGAGCATGTGTGTGAAGAACATGCTTTTTTTAAAACTTTATACCCCAAATCAGCACTTTTGAAACAGGAAGTGAAATAGAGGGATATGAGGCATGGCTAGAATGGGTGATCTGTTTGGTATTTTGAGCAAAACACTTCATAGACATGTTTTTTTATTTATTTTTTATATATCTGAGACCTATGCTATTGCCTAAAAATAGCATGATAGGTGACCTTTAAGTTTAGGTTTGAGATTTAAAATGAAACGGTAAAATCTCTTAAAGTCAACACAGTGTTTTGGGGATTTAACATTTTAAATTTCACTCATATCAGCAAAATATAAATTGAGCTCATTGTTTCTGTGAGAGTTCACAAGTTATTCCGATTGATCCTATTAAAAGGATTTCATTTTTTCTCATATTACGAAGTCATCATTACGTTTTTTATTTACAAAAACGTTTAGACTGCTTTCTTAAAATGTATAAAAGTTATAAAAAACGGCAATTGGCAATATTTGTTTATAACAGTTTATAATATTACTGTTGCAACTTTTAAGGCGTTTGTGAAGCTTCAGGAACATTTTGAATTAACAGTGTCGAGCGCTTTCTTTTGTTTTCTCATAAACTGAAAGGCACACATTTGATAAAATAAAATCGCTCTATAAAACATATTTACAGTCAAAGATAAGAGGCACCAGCGGCTCCTGAGATCGAGATGGTAAGATTAGACGCAGCAGCAGCTCTAACATCTAGAAATGCTTCATCATTCTTAAACTAAAAACACTGAAGGTGGATTATTCGCTCTGAATCTGAACTTGTCTTTGAACCCCAAGGCCTTAAATGTTAAGCAATACAAATAAACCATAATCTGTTGAGAACAAAAACCAGCTTCATTCGCACAGATTAAGGCTGCCATTGAGACATTTGAAGGTTTTTGGAACGGTTAAAGACTCAACAACTTTCTGTTCCTATTGTTTTGTCTTGAGTTTGACTTTCTGTACGGAAGCTCAGCAGGTCCAAACTTTGTTGGTGAAAGCTTGTTTTCAGCAGACGTTGAAAAGTGCAGTAACAGTTTTTATCAACATCAGAAACTGGTGTAGATATTCTCAGTGAAATGCTTAGTTATCAGTTGTATGGAAACAAACGTTTTATTTCTTTATGTATGTATGTGGAGGCGTGTGGCGCAGTGGACTAGTGCGTTGGTGTTCGGATCAAGGGGGGGGCACAGGTTCAAACCCCACTGCAGTCAGCATGTCGTTGTGTCCCTGAGACACTTCACCCCAAATTGCTCCTGTGGGGATTGTCCACAGTATTGAGTATGCAAGTCGCTTTGGATAAAAGCGTCTAACAAGTAACATGTCATGTAATGATGTAATGTACAAGAAGGTTTCAGCAGCTAATTCCACTCCAAGTGTCTCTAAGAGAGGTTTGCTCCAGATGTGGTGGTTGCTTCATTCCTCTTTGCATATGTAGGATTTTCCAGCTTGGATAAACTTTGAAATGTCTTTTTAAACTCAACTCCATGTTTTCATTCAGTCTGTGGATCCTCACTGAGTCTTATGTCATGTTCAACGGTTTAATCTTCCATTAAAAAACACTTTTGCTGTAGAAGTGATCAACGTCGGAAGTGTTCATCCTGAGGAAGCCATAAATGTGAGTGCAACATGTCATTTAAACCCATCAGTGTACACTTTTATTGAATATAATAACCTTGGCTAAGGGGAAGGAAAGGGATGTGACGTAGAGGCTCCATGAGGCGTGAAATAATACATCCGTGCTCCATTTGTAGTATTGTTCTGTTCGGTCATAATGAAATAAAAAAAGGAATCAAACGTAGAGAAGATGGTGGAGGATGGAGGGATGCTCCATGATGTATTTTTTGGTGGTGACTTTTTGGCAGTGGCGAGCCGTGACTTTTATACCTAGGCCCTCTGACACCCCCCCCCCCCCTTCCCTCAAAAAATAAAAAAAATAGTTATTACGTCACAGCGTATACTTCAGCGGAATATCAAAACAACGGCCCAGGGTGCAAAACGCATCAATGACAGCGACCCTCTACCACACAAAACAACACCTGTGAACCCCATTTGTGTTCTTTGACATTGAAAATGATATTGCATTGTGTTTGTTACTTTCGTTGCAGTTGCATGTCTTAAGTGTAATTTGGCATGCTTTTATTTTGAAGGCGAGTTCACGCTGTTGACAGGAAGTTGTTGTTGCTATGGAAACAAGAACAGTTTCACAGCAGGCGGAACTTGTCATAAAGTCCGCGATAATAAAACCCACCCATTTAGAGGGAAGATATGATTGGTCAATTGTACTGTCATTTGACATTTCTCTCTCGTTCAGTTACTATAGCGACCCTCTGTGAGTTCACAGCAGGACCAATCAGCTCCTATCTTCACAGTAACTCGCAGAGACGAGCTTCTTTCATTTAACCCTTCACATTCAAACAGAAACTGAATAGGCAGATTCGAAGGATTTATTTCTTTGGAAATGTTATTTTAAATACAATTAAATCAAGTTATTTTGGTAAAACTAATGAAAAATATAACTAAAAAAACGATTTAAAAATAATATATTAAAATATATTAATATATATTAAATATTATTTTGTAGAATATCTAGAGGGCCCTGACGGCTCGCCACTGCTTTTTGGTTTATTCTAGAAGTTGGTATTCCATGATCTGCTGTTATTTGAGTCAAACTTCGGTCACACCTCAAGGAAGTGACTTGGAGCTCAAAAAAGAAGTTGGTTTTCAATGATATGTAGTCAAACTATTTGCTGAAGGTCTAGACCCGGCAGACATTTAAAAACAATGTTCCTGCGAGTATCCTGAAGATCAGAGAGATGGTTCTTCTCGAATTAATACAAGTAAAGACTCATCAGTGGCTGAGTCAAACCTTGGTCACACATCCGGTCGAAACATTTGAGAATGTAGATTTGATGTTAATGGAAAAAGGATTCTCCATTTTGGTTTATTCCAGAAGTTGGTATTCCATGATCTGCTGTTTGTTGAGTCAAACTTCGGTCACACCTCAGGTCAAAAACTTTAGGTGGGTTCACCTTTTTTGGTTTATTCCAGAAGTTGGTTTTCAAAACTATTCAAGTCAAACTATTTGCTGAAGGTCTTGAGCCTGGCAGACATTATAAAACAATGTTCCTGCGAGTATCCTGGGGATCAGAGAGATGGTTTCTTATCTAGTGAATGAAAGTAAAGACTCCTCAGTGGCTGAGCAGCCGGAGGCGAGCCAGCCAGCCTCCCAGCAGCGAGGTGGGCTTGGTGTTGGACATCGGAGGAGGGGAAGCAGCAGCAGCAGATGATGATGGGGGGGCGGAGGGCTTCTTGGACACCCCCTCCTGGTAGGGGATGGTGGAGGAGTTGTGCAGGTTGGCGTTGATGAAGCACTGGCTGCCTCGGATGTGGTCGACGCCGCGGACAGACGGGTGTCCTCGGTACGGCAGCGGGAAGCACGGCTCCTCCTCTGGGATGGAGCTGATCCCCTCGTTACTCAGGTACCGGTGCAGCACCTCCTTGTGACCTGTGGGGGGGGGGGAGAGGGGGATGATGAGGGATACAAGTCTGGAGAAAACGTTCCTTTTTGTGTGAGTGTCTCTAATGGGAAAGATAGCCTACTGCAAGAGGCTTCAGGAAATAACATTTAAATGTTTTGCCCCGTTATGTTTATTGGTGTAATGTATTTAAACTGTTTCACAATGTGATCATAAATACAGTTTAAAAAATAAATAATATGTCTGTTTGTTTAGACATCATGTTACTAAAAGCAGACCGACATCATTTATTTGAAGTCATGTGTAAATGACTCATAGACATGTTACAGCTGCCGGCAGTTGAGTTAATTTTATTGTTAGCGGCTGTTTGAGCATCGTTCGAAAAAACTGTTAATATGTCTTTGTTTAACCGCTCTGACTTCCATTAGCAGCCTGATATCACGCACGCACGCACGCACAGTTCCTGAAGGTGAATTTGCTGAGGTTAATAATCTACGAGGGAAAAATCTGAGGCACGCAGCGGCAGTTTGTCCCGGCTGTTAATGAGACAGACAGGCGACACGTTACTGATAACGCTCAGATTACAGATTACAGGTGAGGCTCACCTTTCCTCCCCACAGGCCGGCAGGACGGCACTCCTGAGGACGACTCCACCGGCATGGAGACCGGACGAGGTTTACCTGTAGGAGCAGACACAACAAGTTTATATATGGTTAAAAACTAAGATATGTTTTAAAACTGGTGCCTGTTGTGTTCAGATGAATGCTCGATTTTGTGTGCGTGCGTGTGTGTGTGTGTGTGTGTGTGTGTGTGTGTGTGTGTGTGTGTGTGTGTGTGTGTGGTGTGTGTGTGTGTGTGTGTGTGTGTGTGTGTGTGTGTGTGTGTGTGTGTGTGTGTGGTGTGTGTGTGTGTGTGTGTGTGTGTGTGTGTGTGTGTGTGTGTGTGTGTGTGTGTGTGTGTGTGTGTGTGTGTGTGTGTGTGTGTGTGTGTGCTCACAGCGTGCAGATGATCTCTGTCTGAGGCTCACAGGGATTGGTTGGTTGTGTTCCGGCGGGCTGACAGGAGTCCTGTTATCTTCGGCGAACGTGAAGCGTCGCCTCACGTCTGCGTCCAGACACGAGTTGGGAGACTTCGGCCTCATTTTGACTCCCGAAGTCACGTTCATGTTCCCGTCTCTAACGAGGGAATCAGAGCGATTAACACTCACTTTATAACACCTGAACTTTAGTAAGAACATCCATATTATTAATAATGTTCTATGATAACGTGCAATTACGTATCTGCCACTGCGTTCTTTTGCACTACTAAATACTGTTAATATTTATGTTCATTATGTCACCCTCTGTTTCCTGCAGATATTTAATTGCTCTTTTTGCTGCACTGTTAGTGTACAGTTTCATTATTATGCTGCTGTTTATTCTATTTTTGTAACTCTGGCACAACAAAAATAAATAAAATAAATAAAATAAATAAATAAAATAAATAAAATAAATAAAATAAATAAAATAAATAAAATAAATAAAATAAATAAAATAAATAAATAATAAATAAATAAAGGCTTATCTTATCATAACATTCATCTGTCTGCAACTTACACATTATTTATCTAATATATCATATTCCAATTACTTGTATAGACTCTCCTTGCATTATTTCTATTTTCTTTTATTTGTATTTACTTGCACTATTGTATCTGTTTTATTGTGTTGCTCTGTTGGAGGAGTCTGTGACCTCAGATTTTCATTCACATATCTACTCTGTAGCTACGTACGCATGACAATAAACGCCTTGAATCTTGAAAAAATACGTTGAAGCTTCTGAAGTTTTGATAGTGGCCAAACGGTGGTACTACAACTCCTGTGTCAGTCCGTGACATCACTGGGCCCACAAATACTTCTTCCCATTGACTTACATTGGGAAAGAGACTGAGTACTTCTCCCACCTCTGGATAATACATATGGAAAAACACAGGAACAAACTCTATGAAATATAGTATATATATATATATATATATATTCACATAACTACACTGTAGCTATGTACGAATGACAATAAAAGCCTTGAAATCTTGAATAACGTGGATTATGATTCTGTGAGGTGTGTGTACTCAGTGTGTTTCTCACATTGGTGTGTAAGGCGCTGCAGGAGGAGGAGGGACGTACGTTTCAGGCTGTCGAGACCTGGAAAGACCCGGAGCTCCTTGAGAGGTCTGCAAACAAGAGAAACAGAAATATTAAAAGGTCCCCTATTATTCTGTTTTTCATCAATATATCACAGGTCTCAGATATATACAGAGCCTGTCTCTGATTGGCTGAAACACCAAACAGATCATTGCAGCATCCCATAATCCCCTCTGTTTCAGCCCTGTTTCCAAAGTGCTGATTCTCTGTCTGTTACTTTAGATGAAAATAAGGAGCCCCTCCCCACGCCCCTCTGAGAGAGATTTGGTTCAAAAGAACTCAATGGTGCTCTAGGAGGAGATTCAGGTGATAAGGGGGGGGGTTACCTTGGTTGCTGATTGGCTAATGGTTACACAAGACAAAACATCGTGATGACATCATAAAGTGGCCAAAATCTGATCAGCTCATTTTCAGACAGGTTTTTATAGAAATGGATCAAAAAGAGAGAGAATCTTTGTTCCTGAAACTTTCAGAGTCTCTTTACACAGAGGGGACACATGTTGATGAAGAAGAGACATGAAGAAGAGGGGACACATGCTGATGTAGAAGAGACATGAAGAAGAGGGGACACATGTTGATGTAGAAGAGACATGAAGAAGAGGGGACACATGTTGATGAAGAAGAGACATGAAGAAGAGGGGACACATGTTGATGTAGAAGAGACATGAAGAAGAGGGGACACATGTTGATGTAGAAGAGACATGAAGAAGAGGGGACACATGTTGATGAAGAAGAGACATGAAGAAGAGGGGACACATGTTGATGAAGAAGAGACATGAAGAAGAGGGGACACATGTTGATGTAGAAGAGACATGAAAAAGAGGGGACACATGCTGATGTAGAAGAGACATGAAGAAGAGGGGACACATGTTGATGTAGAGGAGACATGAAGAAGAGGGGACACATGTTGATGTAGAAGAGACATGAAGAAGAGGGGACACATGTTGATGTAGAAGAGACATGAAGAAGAGGGGACACATGTTGATGTAGAAGAGACATGAAGAAGAGGGGACACATGTTGATGTAGAAGAGACATGAAGAAGAGGGGACACATGTTGATGTAGAAGAGACATGAAGAAGAGGGGACACATGTTGATGTAGAAGAGACATGAAGAAGAGGGGACACATGTTGATGTAGAAGAGACATGAAGAAGAGGGGACACGTGTTGATGTAGAAGAGACATGAAGAAGAGGGGACACATGTTGATGTAGAAGAGACATGAAGAAGAGGGGACACGTGTTGATGTAGAAGAGACATGAAGAAGAGGGGACACGTGTTGATGTAGAAGAGACATGAAGAAGAGGGGACACATGTTGATGTAGAAGAGACATGAAGAAGAGGGGACACATGTTGATGTAGAGGAGACATGAAGAAGAGGGGACACATGTTGATGTAGAAGAGACATGAAGAAGAGGGGACACATGTTGATGAAGAAGAGACATGAAGAAGAGGGGACACATGTTGATGTTGAAGAGACATGAAGAAGAGGGGACACATGTTGATGTAGAAGAGACATGAAGAAGAGGGGACACATGTTGATGTAGAAGAGACATGAGGAAGAGGGGACACATGTTGATGTAGAAGAGACATGAAGAAGAGGGGACACATGTTGATGTAGAAGAGACATGAAGAAGAGGGGACACATGTTGATGTAGAAGAGACATGAGGAAGAGGGGACACATGTTGATGTAGAAGAGACATGAGGAAGAGGGGACACATGTTGATGTTGAGGAGACATGAAGAAGAGGGGACACATGTTGATGTAGAAGAGACATGAAGAAGAGGGGACACATGTTGATGTAGAGGAGTCATGAAGAAGAGGGGACACATGTTGATGTAGAAGAGACATGAAGAAGAGGGGACACATGTTGATGAAGAAGAGACATGAAGAAGAGGGGACACATGTTGATGTAGAAGAGACATGAAGAAGAGGGGACACATGGTGATGTAGAAGAGACATGAAGAAGAGGGGACACATGTTGATGAATATGGACACGGAGCTTTAACCAGAGTTTCTGTGGAGCTTTTTAACAGGGTTTCCGTCACACAGCAGAGGTAATGATTGATTTATGGGTGTTTATCATAAAACAACAGTAAGACGCTCCAGCAGGAGACAAGAAACCGCAGACGAAGCTCTTTCGTTTCCTTCCTCGCCTCTAAAAGATTCTGTATTTTTATAAACACAGGAACTTCACTCAGCTCCTTTTCTGCTTCCTCTGAAGTCCCCTAGAGTCCTGAGAACACGTCTGAAGGAGTTAAAGATGCAGAGAGGAACGAGTTCTGCTGATTTAAGATCCGTGCTGATCACCATGAACAGACTGTGGTTTGTTTTGACAACGTCCTGCTGTTACAAACACTCACAGAAGCTCCAAAGTCCGGCAGTGGCTCACTCAGTAGGGGCTTGCCTGACTGGCCATCGTGATCGGGCTCTTTGAAGATCCACAAATCCACGGTTTTCTTACATTTCTAATCGGATTGGCAAAAACTTCAGAATTTGTATCGACCGCCAATCAACTGTTTTCCCCCAAAAGTGGGCGGGGCCGTCATTTTCGCCCGGAAGTGACGTAGGTGTTACTCCCACTTTTAAAAATGATTCAACAGTGAAAAACACGATAATGTACTTTACATAAAAAGGTGGTGAGGGGGTTGAGTATAAGTACGGGGAGAAGTACTGCAAGCGTTGATTCAAGATGACTTCTGTCCTGAATGCTGTGAGGGACAGTGAGGTAAAGACAGACTGACTTCAGGTCTGTTTTGAAAGCGCAGATTAGAAACAGTGGAGAGGAATCTCAGACTCCTATCTTCCCTAAACACACACATCCTGGACTCCTGTCAACACGAAGCCCTGAAGGCCTCCCGCTGGATTCAGAATCGTCACGTTGAGTGAGTCACCTTTCAAAGATGTCTGACACGACGTTCGGACTGTTTCCTGTCTGTTATTATTTCCAGGAAAAGGGAAGAAGGGATGCATTGTTCCCACACACCTCAGTGGCTGCTGTGTTTAACGCTCGCTCACAAACAGAAAAGCTTCGATGACAGCAGGAGAAAGCAGCAGAGAGGAGCTTTATTTACCCAGAAGTCACCACGGCCAACAGCTGCTGGTTGTTTTTGTTTATTTCCTCAGTAAAACACTCTGCAGGGGATTTTTTAAGCTGCTTTAATAATATTGTGGTCACTTTGGGGGGCAGATCTTCACAACAAGCGATCCATCACACTCAGGTTAGGCATACAGCTGCCTTCATACAGAGCCAGCAGACACAGAGCAATATAAGCATTCATTATCTGTGTCCAGTGTTTTATTCTTTCACTGTATTCTCTTGTACTGCTGCCATTTCTTTCTATAATAGGCATTTTTTGGGATTCAGATGAATATAAAGAGGTCACAGCCCAAGTTCTGGTGATTGTGTTTGGATAGAATATAACAATGAATGAATAAATGAATACATTAATTAATAAATAAAGAGAGAAAGAAAGGAACAAAGACGTACAGGTTGCATGTCTGTCTGTGTGGTGCATTCAAGTGCAGCTGAGAAACTGACTTATTGATAAACAAATGGACATTTTAGGTCCTTACTGACACACTACAGCAGCGGTTCCAAATCTTTTTGAACTCAGGTCCCACTTAAAAACCCACATAAACAATAAGGAGGCTAAATAAAGTTCTGGCCATCAGTAACAAACAGACATGAGAAACTAAAAAGTGAGGGGCTGTCTGCAATAGGCAAATTAATAATTAATTAATAATAGCTATCCATTTTTTCACAGTTCAGTTGAATACTTGATTCTGATTGGTCAATTCAGAACATGTGACACGTTGTTAATCCAGTAGTACAGACCGCTGTCAAGGTCTGTAATGACCGTTGCTAAGGACTGTAATGACCGTTGCTAAGGACTGTAATGACCATTGCTAAGGTCTGTAATGACCGTTGCTAAGGACTGTAATGACCATTGCTAAGGTCTGTAATGACCGTTGCTAAGGTCTGTAATGACCGTTGCTAAGGACTGTAATGACCGTTGTTAAGGAGGATCAAGAAAGAAATCTTAATAATGAAATGTTTCCACACAAATCATAATGTTTTGCAAATGATTTGATGGCCCACTAGGGGGGGAACCGCTGCACTCCAAAACCACAGACCTACCTTCTGCTGTTGGTACTTCTATTTTTTTTTTTTTTAAAGCACCGCGGGGGCTCACCTGTACGAGCGGCGGCCTCCAGCGCAGGTTTTTCAGTGGAGCGGGGGCGAAACCTCCCGATGACCCTGAAGGCCTCTTCTTCAGCAGCAGCACCACGCCTGACTCCGCCCTTAAAGCCTCCACCAGCGGCTTCAGCTGCCAGCCCACCTGGAGAGAGACGGTACAAGTACACACATCGAGTAGAAGTACAGATACTCGTGTTTAAAAATACTCTGGTGAAAGTAGAAGGACTGACTAAACATCTTAGTAAAAGTAAAGAAGTATGGGCTTTGAAATGTACTTAAAGGTAGGGTAGGTAAGAATGGAGAAACCAGCTCGAGTGCGCTAGAATTTGAAAGTACACAGCCGGAAAAAATCTGCCCCTTCCTTCAGACTTCCTTGCAGAGCCCCTCCTCCAACACACACGAACGCGCACATGACCAATGAGGGCACGAGACAAGTTTGTGCACAGATGGAAGGCTGACAGGCAGGTAGGCCATCCAGTTATTTCAGCCGGGCCGGCTCAGATGATTGGTCGTGCTTTTTACAGCGCCACGGCTTCCACAGATGACATTTTTGTATGTATTTATTGTCAAAGCATTTAATGTATTCACTGCTATCGGGATGTTAAGAGCATTCCATGGAATATAACAACAAGTGTTTCTGAAGTGAATTATCTACCCTACCTTTAGGTAAAAAGTACCCATAACTAGCATCTGTTTTAAAGAGTACCTGACCTCCCTTTATATTAATAGAACAATAATGTCATTGTTAGCTAATGAATGTTTCCATGCTGAACAACGGCAACATGACAACGTTTTCATTGGTCCCTCTTCTTTAGAGAAGACCAGGAAATGATGGATACACGGATCGTGTTCAAATCAATAGGCACGCAATGACTCTAAATAATAATGATCACGCCACCAAACACACATTCAAACTAAAGGAACCAGCCTGTTTGGGAAATGTGAGAAGTAGAAAGTACAGGTATTTGTGTTCAACATGTAAGAAGTAGAAAGTACAGGTATTTGGGTTCAACATGTAAGAAGTAGAAAGTACAGGTATTTGGGTTCAACATGTAAGAAGTAGAAAGTACAGGTATTTGGGTTCAACATGTAAGAAGTAGAAAGTACAGGTATTTGAGTTCAACATGTGAGAAGTAGAAAGTACAGGTATTTGGGTTCAAAATGTAAGAAGTAGAAAGTACAGGTATTTGTGTTCAAAATGTAAGAAGTAGAAAGTACAGGTATTTGAGTTCAAAATGTAAGAAGTAGAAAGTACAGGTATTTGAGTTCAAAATGTAAGAAGTAGAAAGTACAGGTATTTGTGTTCAAAATGTAAGAAGTAGAAAGTACAGGTATTTGGGTTCAAAATGTAAGAAGTAGAAAGTACAGGTATTTGGGTTCAAAATGTAAGAAGTCAAAGTAAAAAGTCGTCAGAAAAATAAGTAGTGGAGTAAAGTACTGATACCAGAAAAATGTACTTGAGTACAGGAACGAAGTATTTGTACTCCACTACTTCCCACCTCTGCACCTGGACCAATCACAGAGCTGAACACTGAGCTGCACTGAACACTTACAACTTTAAATGTATTTCTTAAAGTCCTGTATGGTCACAAAATGTTTTTATCGATCAAAATGAAATATTACATATAAAGGATAAGGCGATTATTTGCTTTCTTAATAGCTGTCAAAAGGTTAAGAAATTCTTACTCTCACTTGTTCACCTCTTAGAAAAACTGAAGTTGCCAATTAAGGAATAAGCATATTTAAAGAGGGGGTTTGTTTTGATGGAAAAGTGACTTAAATTTATGTTTGTTTTCGACAATATATTAAAAAGAATCACTGTTCAAATGAGACACAGACAACAAAGCACACAGTCAGAATCAAAAGGAAAAACGTCTTAAAATGTCATCCTCATAATTATATCTTATTAGACATTTGTGTGATGTTTGCACTTGGAAATTGAGTTATTTCTAAGTGTCCTTTGACCACCAAAGTCTAATTCAGGGGTGTCAAACTCAAGGCCCGGGACTTCATTTTCTGTGGCCCCACAAGAGCTCTGAAAGAATATAATATGTTTATTATACGGTTACATGCCGCTTTACAGAAGCACGTTGTCCATAAACTACATGTCCCACAATGCATCTCAAATTTGACTTTTTTTCCAGAATTTGGCTTTTCTTTTAAAATCATTTTGTGACATTTTGGCCATTTCTCAATGTCGAGTAAAGCTGCTCCAGAGCCACTATTACAAGCATACTACGTCATCGAGTCCCGCCGAAGAAGTGTTCCAATCTCCAGCATACTTGGAAATCTACCGAGCCCGGCGTACTTCGTAGCGAGAAATTTCGAGGCTGCACATGAGTAGACTCCGCCGTCTTAAAATCCCCACAATGCTTTGCGCACGGACCAATTTCCCCAAATCTGTGACGGAAGATGTAAGGCGAGGCCTCTCATATGACGCACACCTGCACACTTGCTAGCCTGTTCCACTCTTCGTTTTCCGAATGCCAGGAAGTATTCTTGCCTCGCTTCTGAAGCAAGACGCTCGGGAGACATGTGCTACCAAGCAAGCGTACTCAAGCTTGAGAAACACCCTCCCACCGAAGAGACTTGCAATTATTTGCCCTAGACTTCTGCTTTCAGACGTAGTTAATTATGAAGTTATTACCCTATCCGATAATAATCCAATGCAGAGGCAATAAAGTAAAATAATACATCATTTTATATATATGATATATTTATATAGTCTTACAGTTACAACCGGCCCTTTGAGTGCAACCATCATTTCAATGTGGCCCGCGAATGAAATTGAGTTTGACACCCCTGGTCTAATTGGACAATGAGTCCAAGACGACAATGGAGCCAAATATGATATAATAATTTCCAGTTATTCTTGAGATATCACAAAAATAGGACAGACATACGGTTAATACTACAGTCAGAAAGGTATCAGAGTGAAGATAGGATCAGTAATAATGTTAATTATAACATAACTGAAGGAGTTTTGCCTCACCACTGTCTGTCTGTTGACCTGAACCACTTCATCTCCAGCATGAATCCTCTGAGTCTTATCTGCAGGAGACTGAGAGGCAGAATCACAGTTATCCTCTCGTTAGAAGGTAAATTAAAGAGATGAAATGTCATTATAAAGGTCTCCTCTCTCACGTTCTCTGTAGTTCCTGTGATGACGTGCAGCCCGTCGTACGTGGACTTGATGTAGATACCCTGAAAGAGAATGTAAATGTGAATCTTGTCCATAAATAGCTCCCCGTGGTTTCTCTCGATTCCTCCCTGCAGTGGTGGTTTCTCTTCTTGGATCTACATCTGGATCTGTTTTGGACTCGGTGCTGATTGTGGTTCACGGTGCAGCTCTAAAGGACCTGTTAGCGTTTTCTCGGAGGAAGTTGGGGTTAAACTGTGGGATTTCTCTTTACAGTGGCTGGCGTGTAACTCTGGCTGTGAATAAAGAAGTCTGCACTGTCTGTCTTTTGATGTATTGCTCACCAGTCCCTCCCCAGGCTTGACGTTGGGGATGTGAACCTCCTCCAGGCAGGACTGATCGCTCTTCGAGGGGTCAGAGGTCGCCTGAGCCGTCTTCTCACAGACGCCGTTCAGAGCGCGAGACTGAAACACACGATAGAAAAATAAAAACAAACCGTTTAATTCACAAAATAAAATGTAGTTACACACAGAGCTGAGAGGATTGGATGATCCATAGAACAGATGATCATCATTAAGGACAGACATGGGGTCCCTTTATTACTAACTGCATGTCGTTATAGCTATATGGAGATATAAGATTGTTCCAGATACTTAAATTAATACATATTATTAACAACAGTATTATATAAAATATGCCATTTTTCTTGGTCCTCTGTTAATTTAATACTTGTTTGTTTTAGCAACACACTTTCTTGCTATGTTTTTAAATATTTAATTGATTATTTGCTGCACTAAAGTATGTAATATGACATTATCTGAATACAAAAAAAAAAACAACAGACATGAAATTGTACATATTATTATATTAGTAGAATATTTGTTACATATTACATTACATGTCACGTGTTAGACGCTTTTATCCAAAGTGACTTACATACTCAATACTGTGGACAATTTGGGGTCTCAGGGACACAACGACATGCTGACTGCAGTGGGGTTTGAACCTGTGCTCCCTTGATCCGAATACCAACGCTCTATCCACTGCGCCACACGCCTCCGTTATATGTTTAATGTAATCTCATTATATATTGCAATACTTAGCATTTAACTGGATCCTCATTGTGGTGGGAAAATACATTTCTTCCAATGAAAATATGATGTTTTATCATCCGTTAATTTTCACTTCTCATTTTACAGGATCTCTTCCCACTAAGCAAGTTTCACATCCTCAGGAAGACATTGAACACTCTTTAAAAAGTGTAATACCACACTTTTTAAAAGTTAAACCACACGGATGCGTTTCTATTTCCTGTGATGGCGAGCATCTGTTATAAAATGCTGAATCACAACCTGCTGTGGCGCTACAGCCGTCTGTCCCTGACCTCTCCGTGGAATACGGAACCGTGACTACTGAACCCTCGAGTCAGAGCGGCGTCACTTAAATAATGCAGCATTTACTTATTGTGTATTTCCAAGGAAAGAACATACACATTTCCAAAAGAAAAACTCAAATATTCTCAGAAATTAAAGTTTTAAATGTAAGGGAAAAAACTCAAATATATTCTTTGTGATTAAAGTGATACATTTATGAAAGAAAAAAGCATTTCTGATATTAAAGCAGTAAAATGACAAGAAAACTATAATATTCTCTGAGATTAAAGGTCACCTATCATGCTATTTATAGGCAATAGCATAGGTCTCAGATATAAAAATATATAAAAAACATGTCTATGAAGTGTTTTGCTCCAAATACCAAACAGATCACCCATTCTAGCCATGCCTCATATCCCTCTATTTCACTTCCTGTTTGAAAAGTGATGATTTGGGGTATAAAGTTTAAATTAAAAAAGGAGGGGTCTGAGCTCATGCGGGACCCGGCAGCTACTGTCTAAAGTAAATTCTGCCGTGATGAAACGCCATATCATGGATTATCAAGGATTCTTTCTGAAACAGTATGGAGCTCAAAGGCTTTCTCTCTTGCCGGTTATACCACAAGGTGAGTTCCTTTTTATTTCCTGCTTCTTCACACATGCTCTCCAGTACAGGTTAGCTCTGAGTGTTAGCGATGCTAATGTAAACACCGACCATATTACATCCAAAACAGTCGGGCATTGTTTCTGATAGCAACGTTTCTGATAGGGCCGTGGGTCCACATTTCAGATATTACGTCATATCGGACGCTAATCTGGATCAGCTCCGTTGTTCCCCCGTTTTTAGAGATTTGGGTACGGAGGAAAAGAGAGAGGGTTTTATTTTCTGACGCTGCGTGAGTTCCCTGACACACCGGGGACACATGTTTATGTATAAAACACATCAAAAAGTGCATTTTGCATGATAGGTCCCCTTTAAAGCATTATATTTACAAGACAAAAACTCACTTATTCCCGAGGTCATGGGAAACATTGAGGTGATGAAGAAAACAAAAACCTGCAGGAAATTACAAGTAAACCAAAACAACATGCCCCCCCCCCCCCCCCAGGAGGGCTCCGTCACGCTGTCTTTGAACATGTTGGTGAGTTCAGCTGCTTGTTTATAAGTTACTGGGCATGTAACGGACAAACATGTAAAACTACATGTTTTTTGAACGTTTTTAACCACACTGAGGGGGGGGGGGGGGGGGGGGTTGTTTTGTTCACAGGCTTTTTATCTAGCTTTGCAGTGTTTCCCTATCTGTCACCTGGACAAACAACGTGAACAAAAGCCCTTCACTGAGCCTCTGTATGTGTGTCTGCTGAAAGAGCCTGTAATGCTGTTAGTGGTGGGAGAAGTATTCAGATCATTTACTGCAGGAAAAGCACTTTTAAGACGCTGTGAAAAAACTCCAGTAACATTAAAAGTCCTGCATTCTTAACCTGTGAGCCTGTTTTTCAGGTCTCAGGCTCGAAAAGGACATTCCCAGAACAAATGACCATATCTTCTTTTTATATTTTTTCTCAAAGTAATGATAAACCTGTGAGTTGGATGTAGAAAAGTCAGAATCAATATAGATGTTTTTTATTTTAAAGAAAATTCAGATTTTACATAGTAAAAAACTGTAAATTATAGTGTCCGTCCAACATTTTTTTTTTACTTATAGTGAACACTACCCTTGGATGATGGGTTAGTAGACTAAAAGCTTTAGGAATCCAAAGTACAACATATATGAAGTACCCTTTATCAAGATTGATGCAAAACAAGTGACATTTGACCTTCTTAGAGAGATTTAGCCAAAAAAACTCCACCTCTGAGGTGATTTGGGTGGAAATGTTTTTTTCCCCCCCATATCTCTGGCCCCCCTTGGTCGATTTTGATGGTTGACACCTCTTTCTGACCGTTAGAGCCAATAGAATCGAAGGGGGGGTCCCCCACACACACACGTTGTAAAACAAGAAGGTGGGGGCTTTGCGCATGTAGTTTTGCATCAGAGTGAAGCTATTTCTCGCTCTGACATCTAGAAACGGAAAAGCAGTCTTATTGCTCATGGATTATCAGAAATCATTTCAAAGGGACACAGACACATTGGATTAACCTATGGATTAACTTCAGCAGCGTTTTTCTCGTTTTAATGCCATTGAAGACCACTTTTGAGCAGACTACAGAGACAAGGTAAACATGTTAGCATTTTTAGCTACCTAGCGCCACATGTTTTGATGTCTGTTTTTGTTTATAACGTCGCGATTTCGTATAATTGAGTGATAATGAGGGTACCCTTCGATTCTGTGTCACCTCACAATGTGAATCGATGTCATGGATGTGCAGAAAAGATAAATAATAAGGTTTTGTGAGTGAATTTCAGTGCAGTAATCTGTTAGCATTTTTCGCTCGCTGCTAATTCAGAGGCTCAGTGTTAGCATTGTGGGTTTTCTTTTTGAAAAAAAAAAAAAAATGATCAGTTAGATGAGTTTCTTCCCGTTACATGAATATAAAACATTCATAGTTTATTAAATGCCCTCAAACACTGTTTCCTGCAAGATGTTGCGGCAGTTCCCCGGTACCGGGGTCTCTCGGGCTTAACAGGTTAAAGTGGACCTATCATGCTATATGTAAATGATATATTGTAGGGCCATACCTATATAAGGTATATTTATACGTTTCTGTTTTCAAAATACCAAACAGATCATGCATTTTAGCCATGCCTCATTTCGCTCTATGTGCTGTTTGCTGTCTACGGGTCTGATTCTGCTGACCACGCCCCCCTGCAGGAGAGGGGAGACGTGCTCTGATCAGCTGCTGGGCTGTCAGAAGAGGGGGAGAAAAAGAGATCTCCGTCCTCCGTGTTTTATTATATAGAGTCGTTATTCATTTGTTTTAAAGCTCAATAAATAACAAAGAAGACCTTTGACCGGCACTTTTCTAATTTTGTCCGGAAGATTTCAACTTTAACGGACATCTTGACCGGCGAAACAAACTGAAACTGAAACTCTGCTGCACGGTCCCCTCGTTCCTTGGAAGAGGCGGAGAGGTGGGTGTTTGTCATCTGCTGGTGGACTAACCGGAGAGAATTACTGTGCTTGCCTCGACGGGGAGGGATTGCATTGAATTAAAGCAGCGGGAGCAAACGCTTGCCTCGGGGAGGGAGAAAGAAAGCCACAGCGGAGAATAAACAGAAGGGTAACCATGGTAACATTGGGGGGAAGTCTTCTTCGCTGCTTTTGTGGCAGACTACAGCGCCACTTACAGGCCTGGCATATCCATATCGGCCTTTTTCCACCTGAGGAACATTGCCAGACTCCGACCGTCACTCTCGGAGTCGGTTGCTGAAACCCTCGTGCATGCATTTGTCACCACTCGCTTGGACTACTGCAATGGTGTCCTGTTCGGGGTTCCCAAAAAAACCCTGGACAGGCTCCAGTATGTCCAAAACTGTGCTGCCAGGGTACTCACGCACACAAAGCCGTGGCAGCACATCACTCCCACCCTCATCCACCTACACTGGTTGCCGGTCAAGTCCCGTATATCATACAAAATCCTCCTCCTCACCTACAAGTCCCTCCATGCCCTTGCCCCCCAGTACCTATCGGACATCCTTCACCCACATGCCCCACCCCGGAACCTGCGGTCCTCAGACTCTGGCCTGCTTACCACCCCCCGCACCAAACTGCGAACCTTCGGGGACAGAGCCTACAGTGTGGCAGCCCCCACCCTCTGGAACGCTCTCCCTGCGGAGATTCGCAACATCCCCACACTAGACGCCTTCAAAAGGGCCCTCAAGACCCATCTGTCTGCAAAGGCTTTCGGCCCCTAATCGATCTGTTGTTTTGTCTGTCCAACTTTTGTTTTGTTATGTTTGTTTTTTTCCTATACTAGTTGTAAAGCGACCTTGGGTCCCTTGAAAGGCGCTATATAAAATAAATCTATTATTATTATTATTATTATATGTACTACAGCGTCTCCAGCGCTTTCGAACGGCAATGGCCGTGGCTGTCTCCTCCTGATTGGTGGAGTTGGCCCAATAGCCGTAGCGCCACTGTCCTGACGTCAGGACAGTGTTCAAATCTGGATCAGTTTTTATCAGATCCGTTGCAGCCCCTTTTTTAGAGATTTGGGTATGGAGGAAAATAGAGAGGGTTGTGTTTTCTGACACTTGGTGAGTTCCCTGGAACACCGGGGACACATATTCATGTAGAAAAGACGTACAAAAGTGCATTTTGCATGATAGGTCCCCTTTAAGTAAAGTATGTATGAGCGAAACGTAACAAATGTTAAAGTATTGACTGTGCAGTAAACTGTTCCTTATTTAAAGTTCCCGATCTTGTAGACTGGTTTATCTTTTTTCATATATTCCACTAAGGATTAGATTACCATTTGTTATACTGATGAAGAATTAATGGTACCACTTTACAATAAGACTACCCTTACAAAGGATTCATAAAAGGGTTTCTAATTAGGTTATGAATTAAGTTGTAAACACTTTATTAATCATTAAGAACCATTTATAAACCAGTTCTAACATAGTTTTCATACATCAACACAGCACACTATTTGGCAAGATGACTAAGCCGTAGTGGTACCGAATTAATTCCGTTTTTTTCCCTTTTTGTGTCAGTAAACTCAGTAACTCTGTGATGTGATATGTATATGATATGAATGACAAAGGTTGTATGTGATGTTGTTAAATTAAATAAAAAAATAAAAATACATATATAAATAAATATAATTGTAAACTTGTTTTTTGTCCTATTTTTAACTATTTTAGATACTGTTTGCAGATTAATCTACGGCAGGGGTGTCAAACTCAATTTCATCACGGGCCAAATTCGCATAAAGGTTGCACTCAAAGGGCCGGTTATAACTATATAAATATATAATATATATATAAAATAATGTATTATATTACATTATTGCCTCTGAATTGGATTATTATCGGATAGGGTAATAACTTAGTAATTAACTACGTCTGAAAGCAGAAGTCCAGGGCAAATAATTGGAAGTCTCTTCAGTGCGCATGTCACAAAACGAGATGCATTGTGGGACATGTAGTTTATGGGCAACCTGCTTCTGTAAAGTGGCATGTAACCGTATAATAAACGTATTATATTCTTTGCAAGCTCTTGCGGGGCCACATACAATGAAGTCGCGGGCCGGATTTGGCCCCCGGACCTTGAGTTTGAGACCCCTGATCTACGGCAATGCATCGTATTTTATAAGATGATCATATGTTTGTAGCTTTGTGGAAATCACTGCTGCAGCAGAATATTCACCAGGAGCCAGGAAGTCGTTTTTAACACAAAGTTAAAAACTCTGATTAGAGGAGGGTCAGGGGGTCATGAGGTCACGTTAGAGACTGATATTCAGGAAAGTGATTCAACATCAGCTGATTTAGGATTCTGGAAAACAACAGGGCGACCAACAGGAAGTGTTATCTAAGACAGGAAGTGGACGGTCCTGAGCTGAATAAACAAACCTGCAGGTCACACACCACGAGACACTGGGTACAGGACAGGAAAAGGAAGTGTGTGTGTAGGTGTGTGTGTGTGTGTGTGTGTGTGTGTGTGTGTGTGTGTGTGTGTGTTTCTGAACAGCATCTCTAAACATCCAAACTAGAGGAAAAGTCAAGGCGTTACTCACCACTTCCAGAATCTTCTCCTCGATCTCATAAACAGTGCAGTTCTGTAATTAAAGAGACACACACACTGTTGGACGTCACACTGCAAAAAACGTTTAAAAATGAACTCCAAACAGCTGCATTTACATCACAAACTAGTTAGAGATTCTTCACGAGAAATAACTATGTTAAGCCAAAAGCCACTAGTTTCAGTTTAGATAGAGGAAGAAGAAACAACTTAAATAATAGAAGATAGGATCTGGATTTTGTGCTTTTATTTTGAAGAGGTATAGAAACAGATGATACGCAGCAAATCATTTAAGACAGTTACTTATTATTATCATGTAAAGATGTTTTATTCTCCATCAGAATCATATGTTTAGAACGATAATGTAGGCAGATAACATTTAAGAGTTATATTGATGTCTTACTCAAAGGCTCTTCTGACGGATAGAAAAGATTTTAAACATGTTTCCCAACTCGCATTTATTTTCAGAACTGGCAGAAGTGACGTACTGTATGCATTTAGAAAACTCCTGAACGCTCCTCCAGAGACTGATAATGTAGATTTATAGACCTGTGTAGAAGTCCTCAGAACAAGAAACCCATACATGACAATGCCTTCTCGATGTAGACGTTTTTGGATTTGATGAAACATCTTCAAGGATTTATCTTCGATGCAATGTGACTCATATGTCCTGGTGACTACCTTCTTACATCTGCTCTCTGATCTCTCGGCGAATTGAAAGTAGCTATTGCCTGAGATCTCATGATGTGGTTTTATTAAATGTGCCAAGTGCTAGGACTGACTTAGGGACGAAAGCTTTTAGGTGCGCAGCTCCACTAACTTGGAACAGTCTGCAAAAAGAATGGAAGCTGAGCAATTTGTTTCCACGACATGTTTTTAAAGCACGGATAGATGCTATCCAATCGGAAACTGTTGGAACCTGTAAATGTCCCGAGCTGTGTAAACTGTAGTCGCTGCAAATATGATGTCCTTTTTGTTTTCTGTTTTTATGTCTTCATGTGGAACCTACTTGCTGCAGGTCTCCCTTGAAAAAGCGATCAATGATCTCAATGGGATTCACCTGCATAATTAAAGGTTTGAAATGAAATGAAATGAAAGCCTTCATGAGGGGCACAGACTAGCTGCAGGTTTCAGGACTTTACTTATTATAAAGCTTTATATTCTGTATTTTTAGGGGGAAACAAGGAACACATTGAATAGAATAACTCGATTTTAGGAGGAATTTAAAGAGAATAATGGGAACATTAAGTATTATGAAGTCAGAAAGGCTCATCCATTAATAAAGCTTTTTTGAACTGTAGATATGTGCTACATCACAAACAGTATACAGATGAAGACCAGAAACAGGTTTGGTTTGTTTAAAAAAAGGCAGAATTTCAACCCCGTCATATCAAATGAGAGCGTTTGGCTTTTCCGTCTGTGTGAAGAAGAACTGAGCGTGGGTAAACAGAGAGGGAAGAGAATCAGCGGGAAAACAAATATTTGAGCAATGACAGCCTGCAGGAGAGTGAAACCAGAGGGAGGGACCCTGAACGCCTCACAGAGAGGATTCCTCCTGCGGTGGTGACACGATGACAGGATGATTGCACGCCTCAGCGCTGCAGAAACACTGCCGTCACACACAGGGAGGTGACAGGAGATATCCAGCATGCATCCTCAGAAACTATTAACCACTACCTACTTTTAAAGGGTTTAAACTACTTCATCTGTCTCACCATGAATGTCTCGTTAAAGATGTTGCCATGCTCAGACTTGTGTGGTCAAAGATATTGATTTGAAATGGTTTCAAGCATGGATGTATAATAAGAACTGGATACAGCGTGGGAGGCGGGGTCTCGTTCTTTCCTATGAGAGCTGCTCATTGGCGCATGAGGACAAAATGGCCCAACTTTTGAGAGAGCGAAACGTCACGGATTACCCATCATGCCTTGCTGTCAGAGCAGAACAACCCGTATGTGCGCTCATAGAGCATGCGCAGTTGAGTTGCCCCTTAAGCCCCGCCCCCGAGCTCCCACTCCGAGATGCGCGTTCATAATGCCGAGGAAAATAACTCTCAGAATAACGTTATTAGCACATTTTACAACTTGAGGACCTAATGTTTTTAATAAGGGCTATACAAACGTTCATACTGGGTAGTTTATTTAGGTTTAAAAAAATAAATAATTCGTCTCTTTCCCAATTTTAGTCAATGGGAAAAAGTATTTCCGGGCCCAGCGACTGATACGGAAGTTGCAGTACCGCCATTTGGCCACAACGAATATTTTCCTCAGAGTCCGGCACACTTCCTGGGGGCTTGGGTTCAACACCTCTTTCCTGCACTTTGGATGCTCTGGTTTTCGTTGTAAACAAACACTTGTTGCAGACGCTCTGCAGCTGGCCCTCGTTCATGTGTTTTATATTCAAAATGATATTCACCCGAACCCGAAGCCGTCGTCTGTGTTCGTTCTTGTAATGTGTTGCCTTTTACACGTGTGAAAGTCTCAGAAGCTTTTGGACATGTGCACGACCTGAAGAGCTATATTGTTTTTTCAATAATGTATATTTTTGAAAATGATTCTTGACATATCTTTTGACAAATATAATAAATCAAATACAAATAAATGGTGATGAATAGATTAAGAATATAACATTTTAAATGTCCCTCTTGTTCTTGCTTGTTTTGGTAACGCTGATATCTGAAAGAGAACCATCTTCAAAAGGACTTTGTACTGTGTAAACAGAAGTCATTATCAGAATCAAAGCCTGAGAATAAACAGTCCCGGGGGGTGAAAACACGAGAGGTCAGGAGCTTCTCTCCGTCTCTGATGTCTCGTTAACACAGGAGACATCTCACAGCATCAGATGTTGATGAAGGTTTATTGGAGCAGATGCACTGACCTTCTGCACGGTGGAGGTGAGCTCCAGGCACAGCTTGATGATTCGGCTCTTGGTGGGGGTGAAGTCGTTGGAGCTCGTCAGAGGAGTTCTGGAAACACAGAGACAATGTTGGTTTGGGGAGAGATGAGGTCGGAGTCCAGACGCCAAACTCAACTAAACGCAGCTGCTAATAAACATCTCAATTTGCTTTTCAATGTGACAGTTT